>NW_027637995.1:0-16047 GCF_951216825.1 Electrona antarctica | reverse complement strand
CCCCCCTCTCCCCCCCTCCCCCCCATACGGCGCTGAGGTACCCTCGTGGTGGCTATCGCCCATTAATAAACATGTCACTCTGAACACATGCACGGGCGGGAGTGGTTCAGGGCGCCATGCATAAAATACAAGCAAAGGGGGCTGCATGTATTGCAACGCGTCCGGATGTTATACAGTACATGTCGTTGTTTTGTTTTCCATTTAGACCTGAGAACAGATTCTACAAAATGTCTTCTAAATCCTGACAGTTTTCTGAAAAACCCTCATGTTTCTACGTATGTCAGTCGTTTCTCAAACATTTTCATGTCAAGGACCCCCAAAAATATATGTAATTGCCCGCCGACCCCCATCTGAAAATATGTTGTTCCAGGGACCTCCCCCCCCCCCCCCAGAAGCAAAGATTTGAGTTAAAAACGTTCACTGTGAAAGAATATATATTCAAAGATTTGTGCCACATTTTCACGATTTTTCAAAAATAGCAGACCTACAAGCTCGTAGCACGGCAGATCTGCTATTTTTCAATAGCTAAATTATAACAGTGTTGTGCGATATTAGTCTGGCTTATTAGACAGGCTACTTCACTATAGCATCACTGAAGTAAAATCAGACAGAAGTAGAATGTGCTTAAATTAAATTCATATTTAGAGAATGATTCAGATGTCAAACATGTCTGAGATGATAGAATGATGATGGTCATGGAAGGAAGGGGAACCTTCTGAAAGCTGCATGGGCTCAAAGATCATCAACTTCAAAATCTAAAAAAATAAATGAAATAAAAACGGTCAAAATGCCCCCCCCGGTCAACTAAGTTCAATAGTTAACTGTTCTTTGACTCCGGTTATGAAAGGTCTACTATGTGGACGGCCCAAATAGTGTCACTATTACCCCTGGAGAGGCTTAAATATGAAACTCAGAATAAGGCAGATGTATTCGTAGAGGTATGGATGGACCCCCTTTTGGATTATATCGAAGAGAGCAGTTGATTCTGACCGTTTCATGATTCATACCCTGTTTGTGTAGGACAGGACATCTCACAAGCCCGTACCACTTGGAAATTATACATTTATTTTGTTCTTTTTCTTTACTTTGTTTTCATTGTTGTTGTATATTGTTACACTGTCTTGTACTGTATGTAAGTCTGTTGTGTTGTCCTTGTGTCTGTCAGAAAAGAGAAAACCCTCAAAATAATATGATAAGAAAAAATCATAGCAGATCAGATCGACACGTTGTGTGCTTGTAGATCTGCTATTTTCAGCAAGTGTAAAAACAGTCATTACGACGGCATCAAGGCCCGCCAAAATACATTTTAGTCGACTAAATCAACTGTAGATTTAGTCAACTAAAATCTTACGGTATGAAACGACTGAAACTAGACTAACACTAAAACATTCCAGGTGACTAAAATGTGACTAAAACTAAATGAAACCTATTCAAGAGACTTATGAATAAAACTGAAATCAAAATTTGCTGCCAAAAACACTGGTCTACTATAGGGGAGGTAAGCAAAAAAGTTGAAATTGCAAGGCAAGTTGTCCACTGTTTGTCTGTCTGTTTTCTGTTTTTGTGTTTCTTTGTGAGGACTGCGGATGAAAACTAGCATCTTTGCTAAATCCGGTGTATTTACGTCCATGTGACGTCCATTAATATGCATTGTCCTGTCCAAATTAACAAATAAAGTAAAAAGTAAAATGTACTATTTTTATTGTTTTTGTGCCTAATAATGGGACCATAACAGAGCACTCTTCCACCACCTGCTCCCCCCATCCATCAGTAGACTCATACGTCCTGATGGCTTCCTGTTACTTATAGGCCTGTCCTGCTCATTTCCACTGCGAGTGGTACACATTACACTACCCTGGCCTGACGGGGTGAAACATGGACCCCTACGGGTTCCATTACACTACCCTGGCCTGGCGGGGTGAAACATGGACCCGTACGGGTTCCATTACACTACCCTGGCCTGGCGGGGTGAAACATGGACCCCTACGGGTTCCATTACACTACCCTGGCCTGGCGGGGTGAAACATGGACCCGTACGGGTACACATTACAATACCCTGGCCTGGCGGGGTGAAACATGGACCCGTACAGGTACACATTACACTACCCTGGCCTGACGGGGTGAAACATGGACCCGTACAGGTACACATTACACTACCCTGGCCTGACGGGGTGAAACATGGACCCGTACAGGTACACATTACACTACCCTGGCCTGAGAGGGTGAAACATGGACCCGTACAGGTACACATTACAATACCCTGGCCTGGCGGGGTGAAACATGGACCCGTATGGGTACACATTACAATACCCTGGCCTGGCGGGGTGAAACATGGACCCCTACGGGTTCCATTACACTACCCTGGCCTGGCGGGGTGAAACATGGACCCCTACGGGTTCCATTACACTACCCTGGCCTGGCGGGGTGAAACATGGACCCGTACAGGTACACATTACACTACCCTGGCCTGACGGGGTGAATAATGGACCCGGGCGTATGGGTACACATTACAATGCTCTGCCTGACGGGGTGAAAAAAGGACCCCTACGGGTCCATTTTTACACCCTTGAGGTTGAAATGAACACTGCATTATTTTTGTCTGTGTAGGACCACCATTTAAGGCAGGAAGAGGTCGTAGCCCCTCGTGGGAATCTTGTTTTAATCCATTCCGTTCATTTTACTTCAATTAACGTGGTGTCAGTTACAGAGTAGTGGTACAGTATTCCCGGCCAGTGAAGGAGAGCCAGAAGACTTAACTGTGGGAAGTTATAAATCGCACATAGTGGGGAAAATCCTGCAGTGTGCAATTGTTGCATTTGTATAGTGTATACTCGCAGAGTTACAAATGTATACTTTAAACACTGAAGATTTGACTGTGCATCACAGCAGAAATAAATGAACTTTGATCATGGACTAAGATCTTTTTTGTTTTTAGCTTTCAGAAATGTCAAGAAAAAGTATTTGACATAATCAAAGGATGATTCATTTAAGGGATAAAATTAATGACCATTCAAAGATTTTGGAAATCAGTGCAGTATACCCGGTATGTACAAGATATGATTTAATATTAGTACAAAAAAATATCAAATCACAAAAATGTGATTATAAAGAAAAACAAAGTTTGCGTATATAGTTATATCCCAAACTGCAATAAAGGTGTATTCCTTTACCTATGACGCCTGTAATAACACAAACACACATCACTCTCGTTCAGAAAATATCCGACATGAATATATAATATATGACATATCTGCCATACATACGTGTATCCTGTGTACACCGCATGTATTACTGTACTTTAGCACGTCATTGATTTGCGGTATTGGATTTTTACCCTTATATTATGGCTGTTTCCAGCAGTAATCCTAAGCTTTGGCACAACACAATATATGTGAGTAAGATCCATTTCAGCTGCTGAAGACACCAGACACCTCGGGTTACACCGTGCACTACAGAGCCTTCATCTGCACCGCACTGCTGCTGCGACACACCGCACGCACGCACGCACGCACGCACGCACGCACGCACGCACGCACGCACGCACGCACGCACGCACGCAAGCACGCACGCACGGCACGCACGCACGCACGCAACGTATGGAATTGTTGTAAGATATACATACAGTATGCCTGGAAATACTGAATGCTAATATCCAGCTCACAGGGAAATATTGGACCCAGGAAAAAAAGGTTTCTCTGGGTCACGTTTGCTCAATCAATGTAATGCAATGGAAAGACATACCGAGAAGTAATTAATGCATGAGGGGCCTAAAAGTATCTACAGCTGTGTTGTTTTCGTCGACTAAAACTATGACGAAAAATGTTCGTCGATTACCTTTTTATCACTGACGAAAACTAAATGGAAACTAAATGAAAACTAAGCTATGGTGAGTTAAATATGACTAAATATACTGTCGATTTTGTCAACAAATAAAACTAGACTAAATGTTAGGAAGGGACTAGTGGACAAGAGATCCAGTATAAGATCCTCTGATGCAGCCACACGGCAGATCTACAAGCTCACAACGCGTCACAGCGCGACGCGTTGTGAGCTTGTAGATCGGCTATTTTCAGCAGGTGTAATAACAGTCATTACGACGGCATCAAGGCCAGACGAAATACATTTTAGTCGACTAAATCAACTGTAGATTTAGTCGACTAAAATCTTATGACATTAAGCTCTAGAGAGACTGTGTACCAATTTGCGTGATGTTTGGACAAAATCTGTAGGTGTACTGTCCAAAAAAGTGTTAAGCACAAAGCGGCCTCCTGGTGGCGCTATAAGAGGCCAATGTAAAAAACCTTGGGGCAGAGGTTCAGCTGTGGCCTTCAGGGAGTGTGTGTGTGTGCGAGCAAGCCGACGGTGCCAGAGATTAGCTGTCCACAGACGGACGGACACACGGACGGACACACACACAAAACAGTGTGCAAAACATACTCTCTCCCCATGCCTTCGGCCTGGTGGAGACAAACATACTCTCTCCCCATGCCTTCGGCCTGGTGGAGACAACAATGGTGCAGTGTGAAGGTAAATAAATAGCTCTATAAGAAGGACAAATTGGTGATAATCTGCCCGGGAACCCTCTGGAAGAAGAGGACCCCCATGGGGTCCCCGGACCCCACATTGTCTTAACGGACATAGTCAGGTGTTCCCATGATGATGGCGTGGCTAAAATTAGACCACAGGTCACTGTGGGATTCCTCTGTCTCATCCGCGTGTGACACTGTGTGTGTGTGTGTGTGTGTGTGTGTGTGTGTGTGTGTGTGTGTGTGTGTGTGTGTGTGTGTGTGTGTGTGTGTGTGTGTGTGTGTGTGTGACAGTGTGTGTGTGTGTGTGTGTGTGTGTGTGTGTGTGTGTGTGTGTGTGTGTGTGTGTGTGTGTGACAGTGTGTGTGTGACAGTGTGTGTGTGTGTGTGTGTGTGTGTGTGTGTGTGTGTGTGTGTGTGGGGGGGGGGGGGGGGTAAATGAATGCCCTACTTCGACATACAAGACTGTCACACAAAAGTAGTGAAAATAGCAGATCTACAAGCTCACAACGCGTCCGGTTTTATAATAAAAAGGAACCGTTTTGAACATACACATCAGTGTTATACATACACGTGTAGGTCTGTTTAGTATGGCCATCTGTATGGACATACTAACCAAATGGACCCCCACGTTGTATATATGATATGAAAATAAATTATAAACACACTCACAAGATGAGGCTTTTCCGTATAGTCCCTCGACAAATCCAATTTAGGTAAAAATTCTGAATCAGAATCCCAGAATAAAGCCCTGAAAATCCTGCGGTTTAAGAGTCCCTAAATATAAGAAAAACAGACTAAAGAACTCTTTTGTACACCAGTCTGTTCTGCTTCTAAACCAAAATGGGTAAACCAAGAGGATGTTCTATTGTTCTTGTTCCTGTCTGCTTCTGTGATGTGTGTCCTGTAATGTATCTTTTAGTCTAGTAGCCAGAATGTGAACCTGGACATGTTGAATCCATTTCAAACATTAGTTTTGCAAAAAAAAACACTCATTGGGCTTAAAACGGCCATGCCCACTTGCCCAAATGTGCTGACATCATCACATTTGTGATGACGGCATTGGCCGTTTTTAGCCCAATGAGTGTTTTTTTTTGCAAAACTAATGCTTGGAATGGATTCAGCATCATGCAAACCCCCTAGTTTGACATGTCACATGCTACATAAAGCATGATGAATTTTTGTTAATAACCTGACTCCGCCAGATGGGGCTAGAGGCGGGATCAAGGCATACACAGTGATGCCTTGATCCCGCCTCTAGCTGCCGCTGATTGGCCAGGCCGTTTTGTGGCCAGGCATCAAGTCTGCCTGAGAGTTCCCAGATGGGAGCAGGAGGGGGGAACCCAGGGTACTCTCTGCTGCCCCATCTGGCGGAGTCAGGTTAGGTTGTTAATGGTATGGTCACATCACATATTATGCCAATTAGTTAGCATCCGGCAGTTTCTACATGCTGGGGACCCATACTACAACATTTCTAACATAAAACCTTGGTGTACTCAACATGTCCGGGTTCACAATGGGGCTCTATGGGCTGGCAACTACACTATTTTGTAATGTATTGTGTATGTCCTGTCTGTATCTTGAACGGTGACGTCATGGACGCAAAACAAATTTCAGTGCAAGCTGAGAATAAAGTTGTATCGTATTGTATTAATATAAGTACAGAAGTACCTTTTGCATACTCAGCAAAAATACTAGGCAAATATTTGGCAGAACTAGCAGACCTATCTGTTTTAAAAGACGTACGTTTGGTGAAAATAGCAGATCTACAAGCTCACAGAGCATCACATCGTGATGTCTTGTGTGCTTCTAGAGCGGCTTTTTATACCCATTTAGATCTGAGGATGATTATTTTTGTTTGTTTCTATGTCAGTCGTTCTCAAACATTTTCATGTCAAGGACCCCCAAAATTATATGTAATTGGCCGCCGACCCTCATCTGAAAATATGTTGTTCCAGGGACCCCCCCCCCCCCCCTCCAGAAGCAAAGATTCGAGTTAAAAACTCTGAAAGAATAAATATATATTCAAAGATGTGTGCCACATTTTCACAGTTTTAATACAAAATAGCAGATCTACAAGCTCGTAGCACGTGATGTCTCTGAACATTGTACCATTTCAAAAGCTCAGGACTTTAAATCCCTCTCGTTTAAAGTAGGCTATAGCTAAGTGCCATTTGAGAGTCCTCCTCTTTTTACGATGACAAGATACATCAATGAAGATAGAGAAGTAATTTCCCACAGTTCAAGCCCTTTCAGGAGAGACATATACCACCATGGAGCGCAATGGTTCTCAACGCCAGGCCCGAGGACCACCAACCATGGGGGGACCAAATGTAGCCTACCCTTACAGCAGAGATTAATTAATTAAATGCTGCAATTTGTAAAAATGGCAAAATATGACTCCTAACGTTGTTGAAGTGGGACTCGACTAAAAGACCATCCCTGCATCCTGGGACTCATTACATTGAAAACCTATTTACATCACAGCTTACAGGTCGATTCAGTTCAATTTGTCCACTCTCGGAGTTTAATGAACGCTGACAATTTTACAGTGTATCTCCCTTGTATTTGTTACCTCTCAGAAATACAGGCCCTGCATGGACCCCTGGTGGGACCCCTGGTGGGCCCCCAGACCACACATTGAGAAACTGTGCTGCATGGCGTGAGAGGTGGACATTACGCCATTAGCATCTTTTGCCTCGGGCTAATAGGGCTAGTTAGCTGTCCACAGCTTCCATTGGGGTTAATGGCATTCCCAAAGGCCAAACCTACCTAAGCTGCCCCAGTGTCGCTGATTTATGGTAGATTTACATCCACTCTGACACACATTTCAGCCTGAATAATCTACACAGTCACAGTGCTGGAGAGATACTGCGATATATATATATAATCTGAAAGATCAACTGCGACGCGTTGTGAGCTTGTAGATCGGCTATTTTCAGCATGCAAAGTGCAAAGTGTAAAATGACTAGTGCCTTGAATTCCTAACATTTTAGTCTAGTTTTTCATATTTATTGTCATATTTTTAGTCACCATAGCTTAGTTATCATTTAGTTTCCATGTAGTTTTCGTCAGTGAAAAAAGGTCAACGCTGTTGTCAACGTCGGGCGGAAACCTGGTAATGTCCCAAAGCATAACTTTTCAGGAAATGGAAAAATAACTTCCAATGTAGTTGTTATATTTAGTCATACTTTCATTGATTACATATTTATGAAACCCACAGACCATTTTGGCCATGTGTCAGTATAGACACAAATGTTTTAAATAGCTACTATACCTGCTCAAAAACACATGGCATTGTGACATGTATGCTTGTAGGCGGGCTATCTTTGCTAACCTTCGTACGACAAATAGGGCAATAATTTCGTAGTCCCGCCCCCTTTCATGATGACACCAGGCCCAGTCCCACCCCCTTTCATGACGACGCCAGGCCCAGTCCCGCCCCCTTTCATGACGGCGCCAGGCCCAGTCCCGCCCCCTTTCATGACGACGCCAGGCCCAGTCCCGCCCCCTTTCATGACGACACCAGGCCCAGTCCCACCCCCTTTCATGACGACGCCAGGCCCAGTCCCGCCCCCTTTCATGATGACGCCAGGCCCAGTCCCGCCCCCTTTCATGACGACGCCAGGCCCAGTCCCGCCCCCTTTCATGACGACGCCAGGCCCAGTCCCGCCCCCTTTCATGACGACGCCAGGCCCAGTCCCACCCCCTTTCATGACGACGCCAGGCCCAGTCCCGCCCCCTTTCATGACGACGCCAGGCCCAGGAAATGAATCCCAATGCATTTTTCCCATAGACATTTCAAAAAGTATTTATTTAAAGACCTTTTAAGCGTCGTACGAAGCCAACTCGAGTCGTGACAAGTCATGACAACAAACACAATATTTTGGACCAAACAAATAATTGCAAAGAAGAAAAACAACAAAAAAAAGTGTTGTAACCTGCCGTTTTTTTCTACTTTCTAATTCTTTGTTTGGCCCAAAACATTGTGTTTATTGTCATGATTTGTCACGACAAGAGTTGGCTTTGTCCGCGGCGTAAACGTCTTTAAATAAATACTTTCTGAAAAGTCTATGAGGAAAATGAACGGGGATTTCGTTTCCGGGTCTCTCGAGGGGGCGGGACTGATACAGGTGAATGAATGGCAGCAGGACTATATCACGACGTAACAACTACAAATAAAGGTAAGAAAGCCTTCTAGCATGGAATTCTCCTTTAAGCATTATGTTATACTTTAGCTCATACATGGGCACCTGGCGGCCCGGGGGCCCCATGCGGCCCCCACCTTCACTTAATGTGGCCCTCAGGTTAATATCAACTGGCGGCCCGGGGGCCACATGCGGCCCCCACCTTCACTTAATGTGGCCCTCAGGTTAATATCGCAACACTGTTATATTATTGATTTCAGCTGGTGTACATTTTGTTACTGTCATTTTTATGTCCAATGTACTGTATTTGTATCATAAAGTTAACATAAGTATAACTAAATGCATTTGAAATTAAATAAAAACGTTACTTTTTCAGGATTCCAATTAAAAAATAACAAAAAATAAATAAATCAGGATTTCAATTCAAATATAGCAAAAAATAGCTGATCTACAAGCTGCCCTCTCCATCGTCAAAGTTGCCCACCCCTGCTTTAGCTATTGAAAAATAGCAGATCTACAAGCTGCCCTCTCCATCGTCAAAGTTGCCCACCCCTGCTTTAGCTATTGAAAAATAGCAGATCTACAAGCTCATAGCGCGGCACTTGTAGATCTGCTATTTTCTTTTTAAATCGCATTTTTTTACATTATATTCTTTCACACCAAACATTCTTTAATTCAAATCTTTCCCTGAAACAACATTATTTTGAGATGATGGGGGTCCGCGGCCAATTACATATATATTTTCAGGGTCCTTGACATGAAAGAGTTTGAGAACCACTGACATATAAAAACAAGGTTTTTTCAGAAAACTGTCAGGATTTAGAAGACATATTTTGTAGAATCTGATCTCAGTCCTATAATGGGTTATGTGGAAAGTTTGGTGATGTCCTCGTACTGTACACGTCCTGAGCATTGTCACGTTACTAATAGGACACTGTCCCCACATAGACAAAAATGAAAAGATTCACACATTCGCACATATTCTCAAATATTTATGCATGCCAGCACATACATACACATGCACACATGCACACACACACACACACACACACACACACACACACACAAGCCCCTCCCCTCTTACATGTATACATGTGTGCGTGGACACGCGTACGTACGCACGGCACGCATGTACTGTATATGCACACATGCACGCTTGCACACGCACACACACACACACACACACGCACGCACGCACCCACGCACGAACGCATGCACATGCGCACGCACGCACGCACGCACACACACACACACACACCGACACGCACACACGGACACGCACACACAGACACGGACGTACGTATAAGTACGCAAGCATACTGTTCATGCACAATGTACAAAAATTAAACTCCATTTCTCCCAATACTCAAGCATAAACAGTGGCAATTTCTTAGACTCCCAATGCTTTGGTACTGTACGTTTTTCTCTTCTTCCTCTCAGTAAAATATAAAAATCTAATATTATCCAACATTAACTTTAACATCACTGGACAGTATATTAAATGCTGAAATGTCTGGAATTGACAACTGTGGTATATTATATTGTGGAATTGCAATATGGCTAAAACAATAGGTTAAAACCATATATTATTTAATATACTTAAAGATACTTTTGTGTCAAGGAGATAAAACAAAACAGCAAAATTGTATTTGGTAAAACAGTATCAATTCTATCAATATACTGTAGGTTCACAATGATTTTAAACAATTTTCCAGCAGGTACATTTTAAAGATTCTTTGATCAATGAATGAATGCATTTACTTCTGAAAAGTGCATTTCAAGTTTTATACTACAACTACTTCCCTGCACTGTTTCAGGCAGGACAGATACTCTTAATCCAATCCTTTAGAGTACAGCTAATAATTTAACACATAATCATGTGCATTTTACATTTCCGTGGTATAGTATGGAAATATATCAAATACTTAAATTAAGATTTTTTAATGTTACAAAGATCAAAAATCTATAGCTAATAGCTATGCTGGAACAATTATGTGTAATATGTTATTACAAAGGCATTACTTGTATATATAATGGAATAATTATTATAATTATAATTAATTGTAAGTCAGAGTAAACTAACTATAAAACTAATTAGACACTTTTTTAAAGAGGTTTTCTGTGTAGAGTAATAGACGCCTGCATGTTACAAGCTCGATAAAATTGTGCTTATATCGCGCACGCGCACGCGCAAACGCACACGCGCACACACACACACACACACACACACACACACACACACACACACACACACACACACACACACACACACACACACACACACACACACACACACACACACACACAGAGATTCTGACGTGTAATGAGACTTGCAGGTTTGAGACGCTAAGCGGAGTGGGTACAAAGTGCCAAGCAGTTTAAACCGTTCCAATCCCATCTTCAGCTTAGCGTTAAGAGGGGTCCGGAGAAGGTCTCCTCCTCATTGTCATAATTAGCTAAAGGAAATTAAGTTACCTCTTTCTAGTTTTGCAGGACACTAATTGTGTACAACGTGTAGTAGTAAAGTAAGCATCTGAAACAGATGTCGGTGTTTAATCCACTCGACGATTCCCTTAACTAATTCAGATTGCTGAATCAATCGTGTTAATTAAAGTGGTTTTGTTTTGTTTGTTTTATGTTCTGCTGTACTGTATACTGTATAAGGTCACCGCGGTAGTAGTTTTAACTTCTCTCGGTTTGTACTACTGTATGTGTGTGTGTGTGTGTTTTTTTTTAATTACCAACATTCTGAATTCTCATAATTACATTAATTGTAGGCTTTGTACTGTAGATTGTCAGATTTCAAAATTATCATTTCAAATCAAAAGTTGGAGTTTAAAGGTTGTGTATACAGTATTTCAATCGATATAATTTTAAATGAAAATTGCTTCATTGTGTCCATGTAAAACTAGATTGTGCAAACACACACACAATCATTTATTTGGGAGAACAATTAATAAAATGAATGCACTATAGTGCTAGTTGTATACGGGTAGTCTAATAGTAAAACAAAAGTGAACTCTTCACCATAATACACACACACACACACACACACACACACACACACACACACACACACACACACACACACACACACACACACACACACACACACACACACACACACACACACACACACACACACACACACACACACACACACACACACACACAGGTTCTGGTCAGTCACAGCTTTTGTTTTGCACTGGGCCATACTGTGTTAGTCAGACCACAGCTGACCGAGGGAGGATCTGTGTTGCAGATATCATTGTCATTAATCTGCCTTTGGCTACTATTCCCCGTGGCTCCTCGGGGTAAGCCCTGTATCCTTACGCAGAGCCTAGTGCAGCTCTACGGACCCCCGGACCCCCGCAGACCCCCAGGAGGCTACGGCACAGCCCTCGGACCCCCGCAGACCCCCAGAAGGCTATGGCACAGCCCCGCGGACCCCCGCAGACCCCCAGGAGGCTACGGCACAGCCCTCGGACCCCCGCAGACCCCCAGAAGGCTATGGCACAGCCCCGCGGACCCCCGCAGACCCCCAGGAGGCTACGGCACAGCCCCGCGGACCCCCGCAGACCCCCAGGAGGCTACGGCACAGCCCTCGGACCCCCAGGAGGCTACGGCACAGCCCGCGGACCCCCGCAGACCCCCAGGAGGCTACGGCACAGCCCTCGGACCCCCGCAGACCCCCAGGAGGCCACGCCGTGCCAGAGGTTGACGTGCTGTGCTGCTACACTCCTCCAATACAGCGGTGAGTTTTCTGCTGTCCCGTTCGTGGATGACGGGGATAATAATCCCAGAGAGCTCCAACGTGTCCAAACTAATTGTTCCCCCTTCTTTTGAAGTGACTTAAATTCCACGTTTTGGTGCCGATGCTTATCTCTTTGGAAGAGTTTTGTTTATTGTTGTCTCCAACGTACCGTAAACGGACGGACAAAAGAAAATGAGAAAACAACAAATAAACAATCACATTACCTGCGATGGTGACAAATGGGTAAACAGAGTAAAGCCGAGACTACAAAAAACCCAAATAGAGATGCACCTACTGGTTGTGGTAGCAGAGAGGGTCTGGGATGCACAGCTCGGAAACATCCATCAGTCCACGTTAAGCATTCCAGGTGTTGTGATATAAAAAGGAAAAAAAGCTTTCGGTGGAAAGCTGGAAGAAATCGGTCAGTTCCTGAGTCTCCACATCACTCTGGGTAAAAACAAAACAAGTACCACTTGGTTCAGGTTCAGGTGCTCCTTGGGTGTCGCCTCCTCCCCTGCACCTCCTCGCCCTCTGCTCCTCAGCCCCTCCAAAAACACCTTTGCCTTGTCCTGTCAAACTCCTCCAGTTCTGCTGCTTTGCACAGGTGCTGCTGGGCTGCTGCACCGGGCTGGACTGGACCGCCTCGGGCTGCGTCTACTGTAGTGTTGTGTGAAGACAGAGATATGCTGCTGTGATACTAGAAATAATATGCAGAAGTGACGCTGGATGGGACCGAAAGAGAGGAACAGCCAGGCAACAAGGAACAGATGGGCGAAGAAGGGGAAAGAAAGAAAATAAATAACTAGGGGGAGTGAGAGAAGAGAGAGACAGTGAGAGGCAGATGGAGAGAGCAGCAGTGGTGAGAGAGAGAGAGAGCGCACTAAAGCTGAGCGAGTCAGTGAGGGGATTGAGGAGGATCTCCATTGAACAGACGGTTGGGCTTTAAGAACAGAGGGGGAGTGGCCAGGAGGAGAATGCGCCGGCTGCCGTTGGCTGGTTTCACGAGGGCAGGCCTGGCTGTGGCCAATGGGGGACGGGCGGATTGCAGTCGGGGGGAGTGGCTATAATGGGATAAGCAGTCAGTCAGTCACTGCCCAGTCATTCACAAGGGAACTCAGGAGCTAAATAAATACACGCACGCACGCACGCACACACGCACACACGCACGCACACACACACATTTATTAAAACAAACTTCATCAAATTTCTAAAGATGAGCAGTGGATGCTTTTAATTTCTACATATTACAGTGACCAAAAACAAACAAACAAACAGTGAATCCATCATGAGCTTCAACATTACGTGTGAATGAAAGTGTCGTCTTATTATAAGACTGAAGACATTATGGAAAATATACCCAGTTAGAAAACGGTTCACGTTATAAAAGTCACCACTTAGTTACACATCTCTCTGTCCTTACATGATATCACACTGGAAGAACAACAGGACTCAGTTTGTGGGAACCGTTCAGTGTGGAGAGAATGTGAGAGTCTCTGTGCTTAGAGACGGCTCAACACCACAGCTCAGCCTCCTCACTACAGCTCACAGCCTCCACACTGGGCTACAACCATCCCACTGGTGTGCTTTCATCTCCTCCTCCGTAGCCCTTTAATGCTGTTAGGCCTGACGACGTCGAAATTTAAAAAAATTCTTCTAAATCCTGAAATACCTCATGTTTCTATGTTAGTGGTGCACAATATTTCATGTCAAGGGTCCCCCAAAAAATGATATGTAATTGGCCACCGAAACCCCAATCTGAAAATATGTTGTTCCAGGGACCCCCTCAGAAGCAAAGATTTGAGTTACAAACGTTCGCTCTGAAAGAATATATATTCAAAGATTTGTTGCCGGCATTTTCAGGATTAAAAAAAAAATAGCAGACCTACAAGCTCGTAGCGCGGCACTCGGTGCCGCGCTATGAGCTTGTAGATCTGCTATTTTTCCAATAGCTAAAGTATAACATAATGCTTTGAAACACCAAAAGGGGTTCCCGCCCAAAATGGATTAATGCTTAGTTTTCACACAACCACTTGCCGCACAGAAATATGGGAACCACAACCAGTATTTCAGACAGTATGTGATTTAATATGCATCTCACAGTGAAGAATTCACAAAACAATAGCAATGGGGGCCAGATAAGGACCATGAAGGAGTTACAAAGATGATGATGATGATTATAATTAATGATGACAATTATCAACATTTTCAGTACCACAATAATGTCTTCTATATGGTGATCCTTTCCCACTTAGTCTGCGCTCTGTAGTCAGCGTGACAGACTATAGTACCCCCATATAACATACTTCATCAACCCACTTTTTTCCTGATCAATACAAAACCCATCACACACTCTTTATTGATTGATCACAGCACCGCCGTGTCACCAGTAGCCCCGGGACAGAGACTATCCCAACTGTCTGCTGTTCATGGGGATTTTTTATCTCTTTCTTTCCTCCCTCTTTTTTTGTGTGGGGGGGTCGTCTTTTTTTTACATTTTTAAATTAAGAGCATTCTCTTTTCCTGTCAGTCCGAATTAGAAGTCATTGGTTGATTGGTTGAAAGTTGATTGGTTTAATAATAAAAAAAGGGGGTGGCTGTGCATTCTCTATTAAATGGGTGATCAATATTTAGGGGATTTAATGTAGTTTAGTGAGTAGCATGGCCAGTTGGAGAAACACAAACACACACACACACACACACACACACACACACACACACACACACACACACACACACACACACACAGTGTTTAGTGAGTAGCATGGCCAGTTGGAAACGCCATGCTAGCTTCTATATCCTGTGGTCAGTCAGTTTGAAAACATCCCAGACATAATCAATAGTTGAGATGTGCTTATGTATTTAAAGAGGGACATGCAGAGTGAGAGAGAGAGAGAGGGAGATGTTTAACCGTTGACTTGAAAGCAAATCCGAAATATGCAAATAATAAAGCAAATATTTGTTTAGCTATAGGGCTATTTTTGGAACCCCTTTTGGTGTTTTAAAGCATTATGTTATGCTTTAGCTATTGAAAAATAGCAGATCTACAAGCTCGTAGCGCGGCACCGAGTGCCGCGCTACGAGCTTGTAGGTCCTGCTATTTTTTGAAAAATCGTGAAAATGTAGTGCAAATCTTTGAATATATATATTCTTTCAGAGCGAACGTTTTTAACTCAAATCTTTGCTTCTGTGGGGAGGGTCCTTGGAACAACATATTTTCAGATGGGGGTCCATGGCCAAATACAGAAGATTCTGGCCTTCCTTGACATGAAAATGTTTGAGAACCACTGACATGAGAAACATAGGGTTTTTCTGAAAACTGTCGATGATTTATAAAACATTTGTAGAATGGAACTTAGGTCTAAATGTTTATAAAGGCAGTATTCAGGTTAGAGTATAAAGGGTAATAAACCTACAGAATTTGTGCAGCAAAAGACAGTTCTTGATCTGTTAAATCAAGCACCTTTGAAAACAGGACATCTAAAGCCCAGTTTATAAATACTTTGTTGCATGCTTTTGTCATGATGCAACGCGTTGGGATCTTGTACTGCAGACTATGTCGGGTGTGTGACTGTGTGACATGACGGCTGTTTGTGGGTGCAATAAGCAGCGCTGAAATTCA